>NW_027671723.1:0-12000 GCF_964165515.1 Mesoplodon bidens | reverse complement strand
ATATTGTATATTAATGCCTATATGTGGAACCTAGAAAAATGCTACAGATGAACTGGTTTGCAGGGCAGAAATAGAGACACAGAGGTAGAGAACAAACGTATGGACACAAAGTGGGGGAAGCCATGGGGTGGTGGTGGTGGGATGAGTTGGGAGACTGGGATTGACCTGTATACATGTCTATGCATAAAATAGATAACTAATAATAACCTACTGTATAAAAAAAATAAATAAAATTAAATTTCAAAAATTTTAAAAATAAAATGTAAAAATAAAACAGAAAAAATGTTCTTCCATTCACACTGATGTATTTATAAGAATGAATTATTGCCATGCTTATATCCATAAATACATAAAAGAGGAATAAAATCTAACTTGAACCAAAAAAGAAAAAATAAAACTGAACCTAACAGTTATACAGAGGAAAACACTACCAAGGCACTTGCTCCAGTGGTAAACAATTCTGAAATTGGTCAGAGGTGGGGAATCATCTCCCATAGAGCCAGCAGCCCCGCCCGCCCACGCAAGGAGCGTCCTTATTGCAAAGCTGGGGGACCGTGCCGAGGCCTCTGTGAGTAAACGTGAGCTGAGCCCCAGGCCAGCTGCTGCTGCACTGTTCCCACCCTTCCCAGGTGAAACACCTGAATATGTACAAGGGCTTGAAAGCCTAGAGGAAGGGCCGTGGAGCCACACCAGCGACAGCACGCAGGCCACCTTGGTGCCTGCAGGTCAGCCAGGATGGTCCTGGCCACGGGCGCTCTTCTGGAAGCTTTCCATTGCCCTGCCTGAGATACCCCTCCTGGCCCGGCCCCCACTCCTTTTTTTCCTTCCTCAACTCAGCCCGGAGAGATATTCCAGTGGAAGTTATGGGTGACACATCCTCTTCTTTACAGGTGGCAGCCTGGCAACTCCTGCAGAAAGTCCAGCAGAGCCCCACTCACACCGGGCCACCCACAAAGCCGTGGACCCTCACACCCTCCCACCAGCACAGCCCCGAGACTGCTGACGGGGCAGAGAATATGGAGTCAGGCACAGCTGCAGGGGCTATTGCTGCCTGGAGTGCTGTTTATATTGACCTCAAACCAGGCACACCTGGGGAGGGCTTGCCGGCAGGGTCAGGCTGCCCAGGTCAGCTAATCCTCAGCCCTCAGGGAATCACATTGCAGAAAATGGACCTCGCTAAGACAGAATATTCGCCAACGAAAAGAAGCACACAATGCCATTTGCAGCACCGTAGATGAGTCTAGAGGTAATCACGTGACTTGGAGTAAGTCAGAAAGTGAAAGACACATATCATATCATATCACTTATAGGTGTTACCTATAAATTGATACCAGGGCAGATATTTCCACAGAGAAGGGCAATCACAGATTCATTAAACAAACTTATGGTTCACCAAAGGAAAGGTGCGAGGATTGAATTCATTACGATATTGGGGTTAACAGACATATACCAACACAGTAGACGTATATAATCACCAAAGACCTACGCAGTACCAAGAGAAGACTACTCAACATTCTGTCATAACGTACATGGGAAAAGGATCCCAGGAAGAACAGACATATGTATATGTGTAAAAGAGCAACCTCTTGAACACCTACAACAAGCTAAACGTTGTACTCAAATTTGCTGTAATAAAAAATAAAAAATTAAATTAAAAACACGAACAAGAATTAGTGAGAAAAACTTGAGGGGCTTTCTCCTGGTACATTCCGTTCTACATTCCAATCTAGAACGCGACTTCCATTGAGGCTCTGCTGCCCTAGTAACCAGATTTGGTAAGGGAGAACTGCTGCCACCTTGTGGCCGTTTCACACAACAGCAGCTTTAATCCCAGCGCTAATGGTCAGTGGATATTCCAAATCATTAGAGGCCTGTAAATGACCCCTGCCCTGAAAACCAATCCTGGGGTCATTTATCGACCAAAAAATTCAAAAGACGTCCATATTTCAAAACGACAGTTTCAAGAGGCATATTTCACGCACATTAGTGTTCTGCTTCTTTTGATTTCATTCCTTCTTTGTTAAAAAAACGGGAATGGAAAAAGGCAACCCTCAGAATGGGCGAAAACTTTCACAAACGAATCAATGGACAAAGGTTTAATCTCCAATATATATGAACAGCTCATGCAGCTTAATATTAATACAACAAACAACCCAATACAAAAATGGGCAGAAGATCTAAATAGACGTTTCTTCAAAGAAGACACAGAGATGGCCAAGACGCACCTGAAAAGCTGCTCAACATCACTAATTATTAGAGAAATGCAAATCAAAACTACAATGAGGTAAGACCTCACACCTGTTAGAATCGGCATCATCAGATAATCTACAAACAACAAATTCTGGGGAGGGTGTGGACAAAAGGAACCCTCTTCCACTATTGGTGGGAATGTAAATTGATACAGTCACTATGGAGAACAGTATGGAGGTTCCTTTAAAAAACTAAAAAGAGAATTACCATAGGATCCAGCAATCCCACTTCTGGGCATATACCCAGAGAAAACCATAAATCACAGAGACACATTCACCACAATGTTCATTGCAGCACTATTTACAATAGCCAGGTAATGGAAGCAACCTAAATGCCCACAGACAGACGAATGGATAAAGATGTGGTACATATATAAAATGGAATATTACTCAGCCATAAAAAGGAATGAAACTGGGTCATTTGTAGAGAAGTTGATGGATCTAGAGACTGTCATACAGAGTGAAGTAAGTCAGAAAGAGAAAAACAAATATTGTATATTAATGCCTATATGTGGAACCTAGAAAAATGCTACAGATGAACTGGTTTGCAGGGCAGAAATAGAGACACAGAGGTAGAGAACAAACGTATGGACACAAAGTGGGGGAAGCCATGGGGTGGTGGTGGTGGGATGAGTTGGGAGATTGGGATTGACCTGTATACATGTCTATGCATAAAATAGATAACTAATAATAACCTACTGTATAAAAAAAATAAATAAAATTAAATTTCAAAAATTTTAAAAATAAAATGTAAAAATAAAACAGAAAAAATGTTCTTCCATTCACACTGATGTATTTATAAGAATGAATTATTTCCATGCTTATATCCATAAATACATAAAAGAGGAATAAAATCTAACTTGAACCAAAAAAGAAAAAATAAAACTAAACCTAACAGTTATACAGAGGAAAACACTACCAAGGCACTTGCTCCAGTGGTAAAGAATTCTGAAATTGGTCAGAGGTGGGGAATCATCTCCCATAGAGCCAGCAGCCCCGCCCGCCCACGCAAGGAGCGTCCTTATTGCAAAGCTGGGGGACCGTGCCGAGGCCTCTGTGAGTAAACGTGAGCTGAGCCCCAGGCCAGCTGCTGCTGAACTGTTCCGACCCTTCCCAGGTGAAACACCTGAATATGTACAAGGGCATGAAAGCCTAGAGGAAGGGCCGTGGTGCCACACCAGCGACAGCACGCAGGCCACCTTGGTGCCTGCAGGTCAGCCAGGATGGTCCTGGCCACGGGCGCTCTTCTGGAAGCTTTCCATTGCCCTGCCTGAGATACCCCTCCTGTCCCGGCCCCCACTCCTTTTTTTCCTTCCTCACCTCAGCCCGGAGAGATATTCCAGTGGAAGTTATGGGTGACACATCCTCTTCTTTACATGTGGCAGCCTGGCAACTCCTGCAGAAAGTCCAGCAGAGCCCCACTCACACCGGGCCACCCACAAAGCCGTGGACCCTCACACCCTCCCACCAGCACAGCCCCGAGACTGCTGACGGGGCAGAGAATATGGAGTCAGGCACAGCTGCAGGGGCTATTGCTGCCTGGTGTGCTGTTTATATTGACCTCAACCCAGGCACACCTGGGGAGGGCTTGCGGCAGGGTCAGGCTGCCCAGGTCAGCTAATCCTCAGCCCTCATGGAATCACATTGCAGAAAATGGACCTCGCTAAGACAGAATATTCGCCAAGGAAAAGAAGCACACAATGCCATTTGCAGCACCGTAGATGAGTCTAGAGGTAATCACGTGACTTGGAGTAAGTCAGAAAGTGAAAGACACATATCATATCATATCACTTATAGGTGTTACCTATAAATTGATACCAGGGCAGATATTTCCACGGAGAAGGGCAATCACAGATTCATTAAACAAACTTATGGTTCACCAAAGGAAAGGTGTGAGGATTGAATTCATTATGATATTGGGGTTAACAGACATATACAAACACAGTAGACGTTTATAATCACCAAAGACCTACGGAGTACCAAGAGAAGACTACTCAACATTCTGTCATAACGAACATGGGAAAAGGATCCCAGGAAGAACAGACATATGTATATGTGTAAAAGAACCACCTCTTGCACACCTACAACAAGCTAAACGTTGTACTCAAACTTGCTGTAATAAAAAATAAAAAATTAAATTAAAAACACGAACAAGAATTAGTGAGAAAAACTTGAGGGGCTTTCTCCTGGTACATTCCGTTCTACATTCCAATCTAGAACGCGACTTCCATTGAGGCTCTGCTGCCCTAGTAACCAGATTTGGTAAGGGAGAACTGCTGCCACCTTGTGGCTGTTTCACACAACAGCAGCTTTAATCCCAGCGCTAATGGTCAGTGGATATTCCAAAACATTACAGGCCTGTAAATGACACCTGCCCTGAAAACAAATCCTGGGGTCATATATCGACCAAAAAATTCAAAAGACGTCCATATTTCAAAACGACAGTTTCAAGAGGCATATTTCACGCACATTAGTGTTCTGCTTCTTTTGATTTCTTTCTTTCTTTGTTAAAAAATCGGGAATGGAAAAAGGCAACCCTCAGAATGGGCGAAAACTTTCACAAACGAATCAATGGACAAAGGTTTAATCTCCAATATATATAAACAGCTCATGCAGCTTAATATTAATAAAACAAACAACCCAATACAAAAATGGGCAGAAGATCTAAATAGACGTTTCTTCAAAGAAGACACAGAGATGGCCAAGACGCACATGAAAAGCTGCTCAACATCACTAATTATTAGAGAAATGCAAATCAAAACTACAATGAGGTAAGACCTCACTTCTGTTAGAATCGGCATCATCAGATAATCTACAAACAACAAATTCTGGGGAGGGTGTGGACAGAAGGAACCCTCTTCCGCTATTGGTGGGAATGTAAATTGATACAGTCACTATGGAGAACAGTATGGAGGTTCCTTTAAAAAACTAAAAAGAGAATTATCATAGGATCCAGCAATCCCACTTCTGGGCATATACCCAGAGAAAACCATAAATCACAAAGACACATTCACCACAATGTTCATTGCAGCACTATTTACAATAGCCAGGTAATGGAAGCAACCTAAATGCCCACAGACAGACGAATGGATAAAGATGTGGTACATATATAAAATGGAATATTATTCAGCCATAAAAAGGAATGAAACTGGGTCATTTGTAGAGAAGTTGATGGATCTAGAGACTGTCATACAGAGTGAAGTAAGTCAGAAAGAGAAAAACAAATATTGTATATTAATGCCTATATGTGGAACCTAGAAAAATGGTACAGATGAACTGGTTTGCAGGGCAGAAATAGAGACACAGAGGTAGAGAACAAACGTATCGACACAAAGTGGGGGAAGCCATGGGGTGGTGGTGGTGGGATGAGTTGGGAGATTGGGATTGACCTGTATACATGTCTATGCATAAAATAGATAACTAATAATAACCTAGTGTATAAAAAAATAAATAAAATTAAATTTCAAAATTTTTAGAAATAAAATGTTAAAATAAAACAGAAAACACGTTCTTCCATTCACACTGATGTATTTATAAGAATGAATTAATTCCGTGCTTATATCTATAAATACATAAAAGAGGAATAAAATCTAACTTGAACCAAAAAAGAAAAAAAAAACTGAACCTAACAGTTATACAGAGGAAAACACTACCAAGGCACTTGCTCCAGTGGTAAACAATTCTGAAATTGGTCAGAGGTGGGGAATCATCTCCCATAGAGCCAGCAGCCCCGCCCGCCCACGCAAGGAGCGTCCTTATTGCAAAGCTGGGGGACCGTGCCGAGGCCTCTGTGAGTAAACGTGAGCTGAGCCCCAGGCCAGCTGCTGCTGAACTGTTCCCACCCTTCCCAGGTGAAACACCTGAATATGTACAAGGGCTTGAAAGCCTAGAGGAAGGGCCGTGGAGCCACACCAGCGACAGCACGCAGGCCACCTTGGTGCCTGCAGGTCAGCCAGGATGGTCCTGGCCACGGGCGCTCTTCTGGAAGCTTTCCTTTGCCCTGCCTGAGATACCCCTCCTGTCCCGGCCCCCACTCCTTTTTTTCCTTCCTCACCTCAGCCCGGAGAGATATTCCAGTGGAAGTTATGGGTGACACATCCTCTTCTTTACAGGTGGCAGCCTGGCAACTCCTGCAGAAAGTCCAGCAGAGCCCCACTCACACCGGGCCACCCACAAAGCCGTGGACCCTCACACCCTCCCACCAGCACAGCCCCGAGACTGCTGACGGGGCAGAGAATATGGAGTCAGGCACAGCTGCAGGGGCTATTGCTGCCTGGAGTGCTGTTTATATTGACCTCAACCCAGGCACACCTGGGGAGGGCTTGCCGGCAGGGTCAGGCTGCCCAGGTCAGCTAATCCTCAGCCCTCGGGGAATCACATTGCAGAAAATGGACCTCGCTAAGACAGAATATTCGCCAAGGAAAAGAAGCACACAATGCCATTTGCAGCACCGTAGATGAGTCTAGAGGTAATCACGTGACTTGGAGTAAGTCAGAAAGTGAAAGACACATATCATATCATATCACTTATAGGTGTTACCTATAAATTGATACCAGGGCAGATATTTCCACGGAGAAGGGCAATCACAGATTCATTAAACAAACTTATGGTTCACCAAAGGAAAGGTGTGAGGATTGAATTCATTATGATATTGGGGTTAACAGACATATACAAACACAGTAGACGTATATAATCACCAAAGACCTACGGAGTACCAAGAGAAGACTACACAACATTGTGTCATAACGAACATGGGAAAAGGATCCCAGGAAGAACAGACATATGTATATGTGTAAAAGAACCACCTCTTGCACACCTACAACAAGCTAAACTTTGTACTCAAACTTGCTGTAATAAAAAATAAAAAATTAAATTAAAAACACGAACAAGAATTAGTGAGAAAAACTTGAGGGGCTTTCTCCTGGTACATTCCGTTCTACATTCCAATCTAGAACGCGACTTCCATTGAGGCTCTGCTGCCCTAGTAACCAGATTTGGTAAGGGAGAACTGCTGCCACCTTGTGGCCGTTTCACACAACAGCAGCTTTAATCCCAGGGCTAATGGTCAGTGGATATTCCAAATCATTACAGGCCTGTAAATGACCCCTGCCCTGAAAACCAATCCTGGGGTCATTTATCGACCAAAAAATTCAAAAGACGTCCATATTTCAAAACGACAGTTTCAAGAGGCATATTTCACGCACATTAGTGTTCTGCTTCTTTTGATTTCATTCCTTCTTTGTTAAAAAAACGGGAATGGAAAAAGGCAACCCTCAGAATGGGCGAAAACTTTCACAAACGAATCAATGGACAAAGGTTTAATCTCCAATATATATGAACAGCTCATGCAGCTTAATATTAATACAACAAACAACCCAATACAAAAATGGGCAGAAGATCTAAATAGACGTTTCTTCAAATAAGACACACAGATGGCCAAGACGCACATGAAAAGCTGCTCAACATCACTAATTATTAGAGAAATGCAAATCAAAACTACAATGAGGTAAGACCTCACACCTGTTAGAATCGGCATCATCAGATAATCTACAAACAACAAATTCTGGGGAGGGTGTGGACAAAAGGAACCCTCTTCCGCTATTGGTGGGAATGTAAATTGATACAGTCACTATGGAGAACAGTATGGAGGTTCCTTTAAAAAACTAAAAAGAGAATTACCATAGGATCCAGCAATCCCACTTCTGGGCATATACCCAGAGAAAACCATAAATCACAGAGACACATTCACCACAATGCTCATTGCAGCACTATTTACAATAGCCAGGTAAAGGAAGCAACCTAAATCCCCACAGACAGACGAATGGATAAAGATGTGGTACATATATAAAATGGAATATTACTCAGCCATAAAAAGGAATGAATCTGGGTCATTTGTAGAGAAGTTGATGGATCTAGAGACTGTCATACAGAGTGAAGTAAGTCAGAAAGAGAAAAACAAATATTGTATATTAATGCCTATATGTGGAACCTAGAAAAATGCTACAGATGAACTGGTTTGCAGGGCAGAAATAGAGACACAGAGGTAGAGAACAAACGTATGGACACAAAGTGGGGGAAGCCACGGGGTGGTGGTGGTGGGATGAGTTGGGAGATTGGGATTGACCTGTATACATGTCTATGCATAAAATAGATAACTAATAATAACCTACTGTATAAAAAAAATAAATAAAATTAAATTTCAAAAATTTTAAAAATAAAATGTAAAAATAAAACAGAAAAAATGTTCTTCCATTCACACTGATGTATTTATAAGAATGAATTATTTCCATGCTTATATCCATAAATACATAAAAGAGGAATAAAATCTAACTTGAAGCAAAAAAGAAAAAATAAAACTGAACCTAACAGTTATACAGAGGAAAACACTACCAAGGCACTTGCTCCAGTGGTAAAGAATTCTGAAATTGGTCAGAGGTGGGGAATCATCTCCCATAGAGCCAGCAGCCCCGCCCGCCCACGCAAGGAGCGTCCTTATTGCAAAGCTGGGGGACCGTGCCCAGGCCTCTGTGAGTAAACGTGAGCTGAGCCCCAGGCCAGCTGCTGGTGAACTGTTCCCACCCTTCCCAGGTGAAACACCTGAATATGTACAAGGGCTTGAAAGCCTAGAGGAAGGGCCGTGGAGCCACACCAGCGACAGCACGCAGGCCACCTTGGTGCCTGCAGGTCAGCCAGGATGGTCCTGGCCACGGGCGCTCTTCTGGAAGCTTTCCATTGCCCTGCCTGAGATACCCCTCCTGTCCCGGCCCCCACTCCTTTTTTTCCTTCCTCACCTCAGCCCGGAGAGATATTCCAGTGGAAGTTATGGGTGACACATCCTCTTCTTTACAGGTGGCAGCCTGGCAACTCCTGCAGAAAGTCCAGCAGAGCCCCACTCACACCGGGCCACCCACAAAGCCGTGGACCCTCACACCCTCCCACCAGCACAGCCCCGAGACTGCTGACGGGGCAGAGAATATGGAGTCAGGCACAGCTGCAGGGGCTATAGCTGCCTGGAGTGCTGTTTATATTGACCTCAACCCAGGCACACCTGGGGAGGGCTTGCCGGCAGGGTCAGGCTGCCCAGGTCAGCTAATCCTCAGCCCTCGGGGAATCACATTGCAGAAAATGGATCTCGCTAAGACAGAATATTCGCCAAGGAAAAGAAGCACACAATGCCATTTGCAGCACCGTACATGAGTCTAGAGGTAATCACGTGACTTGGAGTAAGTCAGAAAGTGAAAGACACATATCATATCATATCACTTATAGGTGTTACCTATAAATTGATACCAGGGCAGATATTTCCACGGAGAAGGGCAATCACAGATTCATTAAACAAACTTATGGTTCACCAAAGGAAAGGTGTGAGGATTGAATTCATTATGATATTGGGGTTAACAGACATATACAAACACAGTAGACGTATATAATCACCAAAGACCTACGGAGTACCAAGAGAAGACTACTCAACATTCTGTCATAACGAACATGGGAAAAGGATCCCAGGAAGAACAGACATATGTATATGTGTAAAAGAACCACCTCTTGCACACCTACAACAAGCTAAACGTTGTACTCAAACTTGCTGTAATAAAAAATAAAAAATTAAATTAAAAACACGAACAAGAATTAGTGAGAAAAACTTGAGGGGCTTTCTCCTGGTACATTCCGTTCTACATTCCAATCTAGAACGCGACTTCCATTGAGGCTCTGCTGCCCTAGTAACCAGATTTGGTAAGGGAGAACTGCTGCCACCTTGTGGCCGTTTCACACAACAGCAGCTTTAATCCCAGCGCTAATGGTCAGTGGATATTCCAAATCATTACAGGCCTGTAAATGACCCCTGCCCTGAAAACCAATCCTGGGGTCATTTATCGACCAAAAAATTCAAAAGACGTCCATATTTCAAAACGACAGTTTCAAGAGGCATATTTCACGCACATTAGTGTTCTGCTTCTTTTGATTTCATTCCTTCTTTGTTAAAAAAACGGGAATGGAAAAAGGCAACCCTCAGAATGGGCGAAAACTTTCACAAACGAATCAATGGACAAAGCTTTAATCTCCAATATATATGAACAGCTCATGCAGCTTAATATTAATACAACAAACAACCCAATACAAAAATGGGCAGAAGATCTAAATAGACGTTTCTTCAAAGAAGACACAGAGATGGCCAAGACGCACATGAAAAGCTGCTCAACATCACTAATTATTAGAGAAATGCAAATCAAAACTACAATGAGGTAAGACCTCACACCTGTTAGAATCGGCATCATCAGATAATCTACAAACAACAAATTCTGGGGAGGGTGTGGACAAAAGGAACCCTCTTCCGCTATTGGTGGGCATGTAAATTGATACAGTCACTATGGAGAACAGTATGGAGGTTCCTTTAAAAAACTAAAAAGAGAATTACCATAGGATCCAGCAATCCCACTTCTGGGCATATACCCAGAGAAAACCATAAATCACAGAGACACATTCACCACAATGTTCATTGCAGCACTATTTACAATAGCCAGGTAATGGAAGCAACCTAAATGCCCACAGACAGACGAATGGATAAAGATGTGGTACATATATAAAATGGAATATTACTCAGCCATAAAAAGGAATGAAACTGGGTCATTTGTAGAGAAGTTGATGGATCTAGAGACTGTCATACAGAGTGAAGTAAGTCAGAAAGAGAAAAACAAATATTGTATATTAATGCCAATATGTGGAACCTAGAAAAATGCTACAGATGAACTGGTTTGCAGGGCAGAAATAGAGACACAGAGGTAGAGAACAAACGTATGGACACAAAGTGGGGGAAGCCACGGGGTGGTGGTGGTGGGATGAGTTGGGAGATTGGGATTGACCTGTATACATGTCTATGCATAAAATAGATAACTAATAATAACCTACTGTATAAAAAAAATAAATAAAATTAAATTTCAAAAATTTTAAAAATAAAATGTAAAAATAAAACAGAAAAAATGTTCTTCCATTCACACTGATGTATTTATAAGAATGAATTATTTCCATGCTTATATCCATAAATACATAAAAGAGGAATAAAATCTAACTTGAAGCAAAAAAGAAAAAATAAAACTGAACCTAACAGTTATACAGAGGAAAACACTACCAAGGCACTTGCTCCAGTGGTAAACAATTCTGAAATTGGTCAGAGGTGGGGAATCATCTCCCATAGAGCCAGGAGCCCCGCCCGCCCACGCAAGGAGCGTCCTTATTGCAAAGCTGGTGGACCGTGCCCAGGCCTCTGTGAGTAAACGTGAGCTGAGCCCCAGGCCAGCTGCTGCTGAACTGTTCCCACCCTTCCCAGGTGAAACACCTGAATATGTACAAGGGCTTGAAAGCCTAGAGGAAGGGCCGTGGAGCCACACCAGCGACAGCACGCAGGCCACCTTGGTGCCTGCTGGTCAGCCAGGATGGTCCTGGCCACGGGCGCTCTTCTGGAAGCTTTCCATTGCCCTGCCTGAGATACCCCTCCTGTCCCGGCCCCCACTCCTTTTTTTCCTTCCTCACCTCAGCCCGGAGAGATATTCCAGTGGAAGTTATGGGTGACACATCCTCTTCTTTACAGGTGGCAGCCTGGCAACTCCTGCAGAAAGTCCAGCAGAGCCCCACTCACACCGGGCCACCCACAAAGCCGTGGACCCTCACACCCTCCCACCAGCACAGCCCCGAGGCTGCTGACGGGGCAGAGAATATGGAGTCAGGCACAGCTGCAGTGGCTATTGCTGCCTTG